>NC_038248.2:9775526-9776976 GCF_000004515.6 Glycine max
CTAACAATTGTCATGCATTTGGCAGTGTTTAAGTTTGTGGAGCCACCAGAGAACAATGAGAAACCAATTGATCAGAAAAGCAGGGTTAAGTTTAAAATCATGAGCTTAAAAGTGAAAGGCGAAATGGACTATGTACCAGAACTGGTAATGTATTAATGTCCCTTTTGCATGGTGTCTGGCATCACTCTTCATACTTCATCCGTAATGCTTTTAAACACTGATCATAGTTGTGTCATGTGATCCATCATGCAGTTTGATGAGCAAAGGGATCATGTAGCTGTGGAGCAAATTTTGCGTGTCATTTTTCTGGACCCTGAACACCCTTGCCCTGTAAGACTAATAATTAGAAAAATTAAAATTAGTGATGGAAAAATTCAAACATAAATTTTAAATAATCCATTACTAAAGTCTAGTGATTACAAAATTAGCAAGAGAATAACATTTCCATCACTAAATTTGGTTACTAAATCATTTATTATTAGTAGATATATCACTTATATGTCTAAAAATGTCGCGAGCAAAAACTCAGTTTTACATAGTAGGCTGCAGATCCTAGATTATGAGTAGTAATAAGAATCAATTACCAGTAAATGTGTTACACCTCATTCATACTGTTTGTGAAATAAACTGTTGGTACTAATTATCTTCTCCAATTTGAAACATGGTTTCTTAAAGGCTTTGGATAAGCTTAAACGGCTGCTAGCTGAGGCTGAGGCTGCATTGGAAGCAAGAAAGAAGCCCCCAGAGGAGACAGGTCCTCGAGTAGCTGGGGAAGGACTTGTTATAGATGAATGGGTCAGACATATTAATCATGTTTTTTTCTCTCATTTTGGTCTAGCTTATGTTGGAATTACATTGCCTCAATTCATTTTGTCTCATTCACATTCATTTTTTTTATGTAGAAAGAAAGAAGAGAAAGATACCTGGCCAGACAGCAGGTTGAAGTGGTAGATTCTGTGTAAAATATTTCTTTTTATTTTTTTGGTTGTGTCTTTAATATTCTCCAATTTGTATGTTCAGAAATTGAATTCCTTGGCCACTGATATATCAAATGTGGTTTAGTGACTTAGTAAAAGTGCTCTAAATAGATGTTGTGAAAGCATTTCTTTGTTCTATTTAGGTAGCATGTTTGTGGTGTTTAGATGCGATTGAGTCAATGATTGGTGGTACTTAAATTATACTTTTGCATCAGCTCTATAATTTTTAGATAGACATCTACAAATGTAATTGATCTGTGGATAGTTGATGTTTTACTTTCATGCAACTGTTGCTGTGGATGATTGATTTGCCCCAGACTTTATGCTGGTGAACTGTAGCCTCTCTAGTCTAAACAAACATGATACATAAATATACAAATGTGGGTGGGGGAATATGAAGATGCTATTGATCTTTTGAAAAATTATGGTGGTTTATGTGTCAATTTTGGAAAGAATAAAATGTTGGGGTGATA
>NC_038248.2:9777076-9812160 GCF_000004515.6 Glycine max
GTAGAAGTGAGATATAAAAAAAAAAACAGTTTTTTCTCCGGCCAACCGGTATCATTTGGCTGGACATTATATATGTACATGCTTAGTTTTTTAAATAAAATTTCAATAGAATTATAATTTAATTACTGTAAATTTTAAATAATCCACTAAGATCTACTTACTAGTGAGAAGTTAAAATAGTTTACATGAAGTCTTAGATTCAAATTTTATTGTCACCATCGTGGATCAAAATAATTAAATTTTAAATTAATTGTTCAATCATTGTTTCAATATCTTAATCTTTGCCTAAATCGAGAAATAGATAAACAAACAACGTGTTTGGATGTTCATATGTAATTATTTTTTTTTTACTGTGATAAAAAAAATATGTAAAAAAAATGTGATTTTTTAAATTTATTGAAAAGTTAATGATTATAACTTACACCTTATAAATATGATTCCTCACTTTTTAACGGGTTTCTAAATACATGAAGTAATTTCTCTTTGATAATGTAATGGCACTGTGTTAGATACTAAAGGAATAACAATGTGTGATCAACAGAGTAAGGGTTTCATAACCGTAATGAAAGTTTCCTTTTTCCCTTCACTCATAGCTTTCTCTCTTCCTTTTCGAACCACTGCCTTCATATCCTCCATTTTTCTAATTCTCTAGTTTCTCTGTTGTCTATGCATGGCACCTTCATCTCCATCCCTACTCCTTTTCCATCATATTTCTCCTTTTCATCCAAACTTATTAGAGTATCATTTGCAACTGCATTCAAATCACTACAGTAGTGCGAGATCTATTTTGCAGCATTGCTTTGTTCAAATTCATTGTGAGTTGTTTTCCTCGTCTCATTTTAGTTTTTGAGAAGTGTCAATTCAAAAAGAATAGATAAATGCTAGAAATATGTTCTCTGAATATATTTCTTTTTTATGGGTTAAAACTTATTGAAAATCATGAAATTTGTGAGTTTCACTTATTTAATGATATTCTCATCAAATTATGTAGTTTTCAATAAATTTTAACCAATAAAAAATATATTTACAAAAATGTATTAAACTGTATCACACTAACACTCCTAAAAAGAGAGAAAAATAAGTTGACACAGGACTCTATCAAGGTTTCTTTATAACAAGAGGATAGGATTTGTAATTATGCCGATGTAGTCCTTGTACTAATCTACTTTCTTTATATATAATATACTACTTTTGCTTTTAAAAAAAAAAAACAAGAGGATGTGATTTATATGTTTTATTTTGTTTGAAGGATTGATATTATGTTTAGCTTTGAGTGTATGTGCCTGACTTAATGTTATTAATTATTTTTTGTGGGTGTAATTCTTTTTCTTTAACATTTTGCATTTGTGTAGGTTTTGTTGGACATTTTAATGAATGATTTTTTAGAACAAAAATAATAATGAAACTAAAGTTCAATCTATTCTGTAACAACTCCCAAGATCGATCATGCTGCGCAAACTAGCTAATATATACTTTACGTATATTTTTAATAATAATAATAATTAATATTTAATTAATATTAGTTTTTTACATAATTAATTTTAGTTATTTAAATACACAATTAAGACAATTGTTTAGGACCTAATTTTTTAAGCCCCGCGTTATCATAAATTATTATTTTTTATTTTATATACATAGTTATTGCTTACCATATTATTTGAAGAAATCTTTTTTATATAAGTCTACATACATACATGTGTTATTTATGGGAGGTAATTTTATTTAAATTAAATAAGATTATTATAAACATCAAAAAAAAAATTCTCTAAATATTTAATGTGATTCATATTTATGGCTGAATTCAATATCTTTAATCAAATTCAAATAATCGTGCGTTGTTAATCATGTGTTAATTGATTTACGAGTTCGATGATTTGAAATAATTTAATTAAAATGCTATTATAGTGTTAATATCTTTTATATTGCTGTTTAAATATAATTTGTCATATATGATAAGATTGTGATCTTTTGTAATAATTACTAACTCATATTTTTAACTAACTGATATTGTAAATATTTTCATATAGAGAATGTACATAAAAAATAAACTCTTACTTGAAAAATAATTTTCCATTGGTCAAAATGAGTAATTTCTGAGGAAGAATGAAGAGTTTTAATATTTCAATGTTAATTTGACCGTAAATCATTACCCAATGCTAATTTATACATTATTACTGATTAATAATTTTAAATGTCATCTACTAATTTTCTAACTATTTACACTACAAAAAATTTAATTTCTCTTTTAACTTCCTTAACTCTGACATTCTATTCGCCTTTCTTCTTATTTTCTTATTTTCATAGAGTTTCTTAAAAAATATTCCCATGGGAAGGGGGATAGAATCTAATTTTTCTGAGTTAAAAGATCAGTTTTACCGTAATAAATATAATTAAAGTTTTTTATATTATTCTTATTAAATCATTTAATTTGGTAAATATTTAAAAATTTTGATATAAATATCACGTCAATATTTTATTTTCAAAAATATTTTATAAATATTTACAAACCAAACATTTTTTAATTATTCTTAAGAATCATCATTCTTGGGCAAAAAAAAAAAACTTTCCTTATACTAAATGCCCCTTAAGACTAAGCCCCTCTAATAATTTTGTCTACAACCTTAACATTGATGGTTAAATTTTTTTACATAATTAACTAATTAGAAATTGTCTTACATATTACTTTTAAAATAATTATTATAAAAAAATTATTATATATAATAAAAGTTCAATACCTATATATTAATAATATAAAATAATTTTACATTATCATTCATTCACAAATTACCGTTTGAATTACTTTAAAATATAATTATTTTAAAAATAAATAAATTTATTATACATAATAAATTATAATTTGACTATATAAAAAATTTATACTATCGGTTGCATAAATTTTATTCTCATATAATAGTCTATTATTAGATTATGATATAAATTTTTTTTATAGTGTATAGATTCTAATTAAATTCTAAAATTTTAGACACAGCTATATAATACACCTCAAAGATATTTCCATACACAATATACTCACCTTATTCTATATTGACATGCATAATTCAATACATTAATTTAAAATAAAAATAAAATCTATATTTACAGTGAAGGAGGACAAATAAATACGATACTATTTTTCTTTTATAAAATATTGTGTTGTTAAATATTTTTATATTCATCTTTTTATTTTTTTGATTCATAAATCTTGTGTTGTTGTATACTAAGACCAAAAGTATAAAACTTGACAACTTTTTTATTACCCATCTTAAACCGTGATTAAACAAACTTATCCGTTAACATGGTAGCATAAAAATAAAATAAAGATGATGGGAGGGAAGAAAAGAAAGAGACAGAACGTGAAGTATCTCATCCCTATGTGACTCATCCATATCTCTTCCCTTCTCTTCGGATAAGCCCGCCACCTGTTACTCTTACCCTTTCCACCAACAACTCGCAATTATTCTCATTCTCTAACTATGTCATTTTTTTAAGGTGAATGTATTTTTAAGACTTACATTTATATTAGAATTTGTGATTATTTAGAGGATCGAGGTTTATTTTTATACAAAATTAGAATAGATAAAATTTAAGCACAACATTTTTTAGATATTTTAGTAGTACTTTTAATTAAAATTTTGTTTTAATTATTAACACTAATTAACTTTTTAATGTTTATTTTTACTGTATTTCTTATTGAAAAATTAATTCTAATTATTTTAGAAGACTATGTTTATCCAATTGTGTTATGAGGCAGGATTGGCTAGCACAAAATTATAGGAATATCCTTGTCTGTCATATTTAGATTCTGTTATTTCCATTGTCTGTGCAGCATGCTATATATGTATTGCAATTGTAATGAGAAGGCAGCAAGAAATAATACCTTTCTTCTTCGTCTTTGTTCTTAGGAGCCTCAGTCCCCCAATTTTAGGAAGTCAATCTCTGGAAACCTAACATCTGAGAGAGTCATGGCCGAATTCACAATTGGTATAAAATCAACAATCCAAATTAAGTAAAAGTATACAAAGTAGAAATAATATTAACTCTTTACTTGTAATTATTACGATTATTTCTATATAACTTTATAAGTAAATTTGGAATTGATTCATTTTATATCAATGTATTATATTGTTTTAATTTTAACAACTATTTTTATCATTAAATTATTTTCTGTTGTTAATATTAAAATAATTTATATAATAAAATTAATATTATTTGATATATTATAAGTTAATATTAATAACAAAATATTTTAATATTTTCATTTAAATTTAAATTCTTTTGTATTATTCTTTTTGATTTACAAAATAAATAAAATTCATTAACATTACTAAAAAAAGTATATAAATATTAAATATAGAAAAAAATATAAAATATAAATTATAGAAAATAACATACGGAAATTTTAAATAAATACAGAAAATATATTAAATAAAAGAATATTAAAAAAATATATTATATTAAATAAAACAATATTAAAAAGTATATTAAATATATTAAATAAAAAATATTAAAAAATACATAAAATATTAAATAAAACCTTATAAAAAATATATACAAAATATTAAATAAAACTAAAAAAATAACAAAACATTTATTTATTAAATAATTAAATCAAAAAAATTATATACAACTTTTTTTAAGAAAATATACCTAAAGCAAAAAAATTAGAAGTCGGAAATAAACATACGATTTCAAATTAAATAAAAAAAGCTAACAATTTTAAAGTCTTAAAAAAAATCTTATACCACTTTAAATTCCTAAAAAAAAATATTACAGACTTAAAAGTTATAAAAAAACTAAAATTATAAAAAAAATTTATGACATCAGTTAAAAAAATCATAACCTATATTATAACTTATTGGTAATAATTCAAAATTGACCACTATTGATAATTTCAAAAAGAAATTACACCGAATTGGTAGGTTGGCTTCCCTACAGAAGCTAACATTGCTTAGTGACTAAGGGGGTCTCTTATAGTGAGGAAGAAAAGTTAATGGTTAAGATGTTTAAGTTGAATATTGAACGTGATGTGTGACATGTTGGGTCTGAATTAAAAGTGGGGGCTTAAATTAAATCAACCATAAATTTAAAATAAATTGGTTTATATTGAAATTATCTTATTTTAAAATAAGAATCAAATGTGCATTTTATGTGAGAGTTATTAAAGCATCCTCAATTCCTCATAGTTATAGGTTTGATGAGTTGTCAAGCATTTTATGCAAGTCCCCTTTGTTCGGCTGCACTGTATTTTTATATTCGAGAAATTATAAGAATACATTTTATAATACACTCATTTAATTATATTCTTTTATATTGATTAAAATTTATTAAAAATAATAAAATTGGTGTGTCTCAAATCATATTTAATGTCTTTTTTTTAATTTTTTAATTTTTAATAAATTTTAACCAATTAAAAATAATATGTTTGAAAGACTACGGTAAAAAGTGTGTTTTATTACTGAAGATCTGGCATGACCTTCCGGAGCGAGGTATTTACACTTAGATGGAAGTTCAGGCTATCAAATATGATTTTTTTTCTCATGTAACATTTTTGTTTAGTTTCACTTTGAAATCATGCATTCGTGTAACTTAATTTTTTATCCAACCCATCCTAGCGCGTGTTTTGGAGATGCGTTAAATGCATTCCACTTTCCTTCTATTTCACGCCAAATAATAAAAATGAATACAAAAGTAATTATTTGTTTTTTCTGATTGTACGCACATCACTTACGAAAAAGGTGAAATTAGTAAATGATACTTATTTTTGAGTTATTTTTTTATTAGCGATTTTTAGTTTGTTTGGACAAATATAATTCTATTTAGACAAACTTTTTCATAAGGATTTTTTTTAAAAAAAAATAATTAAATTTCTCTCACAAGCTTATTTAGATAAACTCTGCTTTAACAACTCTTACATAAAATGCAATTTGTGTCTATATACAGAAAATCGAGCTCTAATCATGTAGTGTATTGACTGTTGTGTTCGACATTGCAAGTGTCTGTGAATCTTATATTGTCCCACAATTATAGACACATACAAATTAATGATGCTTAACAACACTATTTTCCTGATTGTACTACACCTTACTTGATGGCCCAATAATGCATCGCATATTTACCTCATTATGATCTGGACTAGAAAACCACTTGTAAATTGGTTTAGTTGTAATGACGAATTTATTATTTTATAATTTGTGGATTGAGTTTCAGTGTCTCCGGTAAACTAGCAGCGTATAAGCTTCTCAAAAGTCCAAATTGATTTATTGCAGGAGATGAAGTGGACCCTGTAAATGTGATGTTTTTTTGGCAACCAAAACCAATTTAAATCATAAGGTTGTTTATCAATACAATTAATATAATATACTATAAGATAGGGACAAAGAGAAAAAGAAAATTGCATGAAATTAAACACTTTTTTTTTCTATTTTTTGTGGGCACTCTGGGGTAGGGTTGGGATTATTTACTCTGCTGTGCCAAGCCAAGAAATCTATATAATGAGATCTTAGATTTTACTTGAGTCCCTGCCAAATATGAATCGCCTTCCCCAGTCACCAACCACCAAAAACCTTGTCCTCCAGCTCACTTGTTTGCTGCATGTTTTGGGAATCGTTAGAAGATGGAAACATACTATCACTAAACCTCTATGATAAAATTTTGGGTATAATATGTTTTCTGTACCTCAAAATATTTTGAGAATAATTGGTTTTATTTTATATGAAAATTTAATACGTTTTTAGTCTATAAATCTACCGAAAGTAATATGATTTTTCTCCTTTATTAGGACTAAAAACAGGTGTTTTCGAATAAATGTAAGACTAAAAACGTATTAAATTTTTATAGAGATTAAATTAATATTTCAAAATATTTTGAGAGATTAAAAATATATTTTTACCAACTTGTTGAATAGATTACCTTGTATACACCGAATACCAGAGCCATTGGGTGCTCTGACCAATTGAAATCCAATCTCCTGGAAGCTGAGCTGCAGTTTGCTCTCCTCCTAGAGGAGCAAATTGTCCCAAATGCCTGTACCTTTAAATAAATAAATTATGGGAAATGAAGAATTAGGCCTTTTAAGTTGTTGGTCAATACTATTTCAATTAATCATGCACCATTTTGGTTACACACGTATAATAAACTAAACAATGAACTGAAATAACCATTTGTTTGTTTTTGGTGAATTACAAACACACTAACCATAAACTATTTATTTAACTAAATTAACCGTACTTTATGTCACATAAATTAGCATAGTTTAGATTTTAGAATCCCCTAATACTTATGTTCTTTATTCGCAGTTAACCCTAGTGGCTAGTTGGTTATGCTAAGTTAACAATACCCTTTTTACAGCGGTATCTGGTTACATTGGAAGATAAATCTGGACAAAGCAAAAGTTCTCCATAATCGGAGAAATCATTAAAATCATTACATAGTCTCAGTTTATAGTCATGTATCATTAAAATCATGATATATGGCTAAGATTTTCAATTTACTTGAAAGAATTTGTTGGGAAAGTTGGGGAGTAAATATTGAGAAGAATTTTTTTTACCAACAGGCCATCCAACAATGACAAATAAATTTAACACCATACTTTTAATATAAAATCTTAAAGTTTATGAGATCTTCACTTATATGTTGCTTAATTTTTTTATTTTTATCCAATATACGACTTCAACTCACACTTATACTTCAACATAATTAATAAAAATCAGGTACATGTCACTTAGATGTTGCTAGGAATCATAGTAGTCCCAAACCATATAATAATTTCTCCCATACCTGAAGGGACGGAACCGATGGCGTCCAACTCCCCTGAACCTGAGAGGGCCTTCTGGATACTTCTCACACTCCTCCATGCGGTTGAAACAGTCTGCAAGATAGACTCCTTGTTGTGCAGCTACCTATAATGATTCAAAGTTGGAAGGGATCACCAAAGCATAAGTAATATGACCCTTAGTTTATAAGTAGGAAAAGTTTCAACTTATCAAGTTTTATTGAAAAGTAGTATGTGTTGTACATGTACCTGAGCTGTTGCAGGAAGATTTTTCATCTGAGAGTCTACTTTGGAAAGGGCTTCTTTAAAGTATTCAATGTCCACTATAATATTGCTCTCTTGAGATTTCTTTAGCAAGCTGGCCATGTCTCTCATTTGGTTCTTCTTTAAATAAATGTCTACTTGAGGGTATCTCTCAATAATGTCGCCAACAACGTCTTTAAATTCTTTAAGATCTAATTTTCCAGAATTGTTCTTGTCAGCCTTGCTAAATATCACGGCTATATCTTCCTGTTAAAACCGTGACACACAAAAGGACACAAAAAAGTTACATTAGAACTTAAAGAAATAGCATATCACTGCAGCACCTAGAAGTGTTATTAAAATATCAATGATTCCTAGCAAAAGTAACATTTGATGTCAATGGTTGATAAAATCAATAGTCAACAAGTGTTAGGAAATAGGAGGGGGCAAAACACCAAAGAAATCACGATTAATGGATCACAAACCAACCATACAAGTGAAACTTAATATCGCATCTGATTCAAAACTTTAAGGCATTAGATATGTAAGTTCTTATTACTTAAATGTTGCTTAACATGTTCATCTCTATCCAATGTTGAACTTTTTACCCACTTGCATAATGTGGTAGCTACTACCTGATACTATGTTCCTTCCATAATCACATCACATTATAGGCTAAATGAAGGACCATAGGTTAAAAAAACAAGCTTATAGAATGCACAATGCATAGATTGCACCTACCATAACTCTACGTTGATTTATAGTAGCACAATCACCTAGAGCATAGATGTTGTCAGATCCTTCCACCCTTAGCCATTCATCAGTGACCAATGCACGCCTGTTAACCTGTTACATAAAGAATTCTTCATTGCTAGCAAAATTTGAACAGTGACAGTGACTTCTAAATTCTGCCCTTGGATTGTGAGAAACAATTAAACAAACCTGGCCAAGCTGCTTCATAAATTCAACTACTTCAGGGCGAGCACCAATACCAGTTGACCAAACTACCATTCCATGAGGTATAGAAACAACTTGACCACTTGCCCTTTCTTTGGCAGTAATTTCGTTTTCACCAACTTTGACAACCATAGATCCCAACCTCACATCAATGCCATCTCTAGCAAACTTTTGTTCAGCAAACTCTGTAATTCTCTTGTCAAACCTGCAATGAACGAAGGAATTATATCATAGACTCACATCTAAACAACAAAGAGTAAAATTGCTGATAGAAAAAGAGGATGCTTTATTAGAGTGAAAATATGTCTCATCCAAAACAATTTTTAAATTTTCAAATGCTCATTTTCACTCCAATCATGCAATAAAGAGCAAAACTTAGATGCAGCTTCATCAAGGTTTTTGGTGTTGTTCTCTAATCAATAATAGGAGTTTCACTTCGATAATCCACGTAATAAAGATTTGCATTAAAAGTCAACATAGATTATTGAGATGAAATTCTAATTCGAATTGAAGAATAACACTTAAAGCACTTATGAAACTGTATCTAAGTTTTGTCCTAATCTTTATATGCTAATAAAGAAAAAAATATATTACATGTTTAAGATATGATCGCCTGCCTCCAGGAGAGTAATCTTCACATAGTCTTTAAGGGAAGGATATAGCTTCGCCATATCCTCAAGTACAAAGTCATGAAGCTCAGCAGCAAACTCTACCCCAGTTGGACCACCACCAACTACTACAAAACTCAGAAGTTTTTTCTTCTCTTCCACTGGTAAAGAAGGAAGGCTAGCTCTTTCAAAAAGGTCAACCACTGAATGACGAATTTTTAGAGCTTCATCCACTTCCTTCAGAGAGAATCAAGAGTCGTTTAGTTTAGCATATCATCTAATTAAAAGGATTTCTTTTACATATGAATACACACACATGCACACATGAAAAAGGAGAAATTATTACATGGTCTAGGATCACCACCATGCTCCCAATCAATCTCCATGATTGAATGTTATTAACTCTTTCTCGTAAATTGAAAATCCCAGTTATATGTTAGGTAAAGATTGATCGGGAGTATGAACACGTGGAAGTCTTAGACCATACAATAATTTATCCCAGATAAGATAGGACAAAATTTATATACAATTCTTAAGTACTTTTTGGTGCTAGTTTACATTAAACATTAATATAGGTTGCCTTGGTGAAAGTTCTAATTGGAGAATAATAATAAAACCATATAAGGAATTGCTACTTTAAAAGATATACACCTTCAAGAAATGGGCATGCTCTTGAACACCAGGTGTGTTGAAGGTATTAGAACGGCCTCCCATAGCTATTACCAGGTAATCATAATCAATGGAAAAGTCTTCTTGGCCACCCAACTTTTTGTCTTTACTAGCACGGCAATAAACTTTGTTGTTCTTGTTATCGATCTTATAGCATTCAGCTTCACTGAAATGAATATTTACACCGCTCTGTTCAACAGAGTTTCTCCTTGTAAGTAAGTGTATATACTGTAACTATGGTTTGACTAAGATGTAATTTTGAAGCTGAAACATTGTGCACTACTTGTAAATGCATAGAAATGAAAAATATTGAAAACAGATATGAAAAATGTTGCATAGACATGAAAACTCAATTTCCACAAAGAAAGTTGGAGATTAGAAAATAGCTACTGTGTTGGTTTCAAAATAATTATTACTTTAGGTGTTTTAGTTTATTTCAAATTATTTATCACTGAAATACTCTAAGGATACATAAATTATTTTTTATTTTCATGTTTATTTTGTCTTTTGATAAATTCACAAAGTGAAATAAGAAGAAATAATGGAGTTAGAAGGTAATATAGACAAATAAGTTCATATTATCCAAAAAAAAAATATTTAACAATTTTCTTAACCTTTATATAAAATTTAGACAAAATTAATCAAACAAGAATTACGTATTGACTCTTATAGTAGTAAGTCATAAGTATGTTTTCTGCACTTTTTTTAACAAAAACACAAATGTGACAGTTAGCACAAAGGATACTTATAAAATAATAACACCTAAATTTTGTTCTTATTTAAAACAATAGAGATCATATATAAATTGATGGAAAAGGTAATAATACCTTCCTGGTGATGCTGCGAATCGGTTCAACGACGCTCCTTGCTTCCACTGTGCCACACGTGACACTTGGTAACAATGGAGTGAATGCAAAATAGTTACGTGGTGAAACAACATGAATATCATAGGAGTTGCTTTTCATATTTTTCAAAAAACTGGTTCCAGCCCAACCAGTTCCAAGCACCACCACCTTCTTTTTTTTACTTTCATGATTAACATATTCTGGTTTGGCATCGCAATATGCCACTAGACCTCCACTACTGCTAAACCCAATAAAGAAAGAGATAAATATAAAAACGAATCAAAAAATAGGAAAAAAAAAATCAAATACCTCCAAACAACTTATAAGAAGATCAATCACTCACTAAAAAATGTTACATACTAAAAAAAAAGAGTGATTTCACTGTTATAACTCTCTTTATTTTTTTTAGAAATTCACTGGTATAACTCTTTCGTAAATTAAACAATTTTTTAGTGAATATATTTGAATCTAACCATATTATCAATATAAATTCATAATATACAGAGGAATCATTTCCGTTAAATAAAGCTTATATCAACACAAACCAACTCAAACCACAACAACAAAGTCTTACCTAACTTAAATATATGAGGTCGATTATATGAATCACATGCATGAATATTGAAATTCAACTTTAAAAAAATGTTTTTGCAATGACAAGTAACTTCTTTATAATATTTTAAGAGAATGATAAAGAACATCTTCTAGAATGGTATCATGCCTAGGCATCACAGTCCAACATTAGGCCTCGGCCAACCAAAAAGTCCAACATTCTAATATGATTCAATTCTCACTCTAATCCAATTTATTTTAAATCACTTTTGGATTAGACTTTTAAAATTCATCCATATCTTATTTCAATTTAAAGATTTAAAATTCATTGTCTGATACATTAATCTTAAGTGGATATCTGAATCCAAACTTGCCTCTAAAGTGTGTCTCTTGTAACAATAAACCCTCCTCTTCCCCAACACCTTTTTGTTTGGATTTGAAATAGTGGGAAACGGAGGTAGGACCGTCGTGCAGGCGAGTTGATGAATGCGACCGCTCATATCCTTTCCATCGCGGTTTAAATCTATGGTGGCCTGTGCCATTTTCAATTTCTAGTGTTTAATTATTAAAATTTGTAAAAAAGAATCTTTATAACATTTAAGTGGATACATATTGAATATGACCAAATTCATATTTACTTAAATGAATTGTATTTTGAATCCAAATTATTTTAAAAAAAATATAGATATAAATTTAAGATCCAATCCATTTAAATAGATATGAATTGAATTCTTAAAAATTCAATTCATGCCCACTTCTACTGACCATCCCATGACCACTTTTATATCTAGCTCATTCCTTTGAGCATGATGCTTCTGGTCACAGTCACTTGGCACTCAATCACTGAAATCATGCAACCATCACTGACACAAACATGTATGTTGCGTATATGGGATACTTAACATGATTTGCAACTAATCTCCTGAGCAAACATGACAAAGTAACGATGTTAAACCGCTAAACATGTCACTCACTCCCTCTATAAATACCTCCATTGCCACCTTCATCAAGTACGCTTTATTCCACATATAATGTTGTTACTATGCCAAAATTATTACATGATTTAAGATTATGTAATTCTAATGAATATGTTATTAACTTTTTTTAATAAATTGAAAAATATGATTATATGTCATATAAAAATTCACCGAAACTACATATTGTTGGTCTATATAATAATTTTTCACCCGACACACACAAAGTTGTTGTAGAGTTGGACTAGAACAGAACATATTGAAAAAAAAAAAAAATGCATGAACGTAACGTTAGACCTGATGACACTGCAAACAACAACAGTCTTGGCCCATGATGGACAGTCATTGAAAACCCTCGAGGCCGTGTGATAGAAGGAAGACCAACGCATTGTGAAAACCCTAGCTAGCTAGCTAATTTGTCTTCTTCAGTGCTTGTTCCTATATGTTACTTTGATGTGCCTTTTTTTATTCCTTCTGCTATCTTTGTAAGAAAAAATGAAAATACAATTGAGTGCTAGAGAAAAACGGAAGAGTAACAGATTTTTAAGGTATGGTTTTAAACACTATGGCACGGTCAAAGTTGTTACTTCTGCCACTTAGTATGTAAATGCATTTTCTTATGTTGACTTGTTAAATAGGGAAATAATACACTTGCCCTGTTTTGAGAGGAATAGATACCCAATGTATGGGGAGTTTGAACACGTTGAAAAATGCATGGCCAAAAACAAAAGACGATGTTGTAAAAAATAAAAATGACTGAACAAGAACAATGAGAGGGGGAGTTGCCCATTTAATTGAATCTCGAGGTTCGAGCAACGTTGCGCTCATGACGGCTTAATTCACGGATCATTACAATGAATCATGAATCAAATTATATGTCACTCTTTTAGGGTTTTATTTTAAAACATCATTAATATTCTTTTCACATGACCAACTAATTAAAAATTACCTTAAATATAACCTATAAGATTTATTTTAATAAAAATTAATAGTTTTTTTTAGAAGAATAAAAATTAATATTTTTTTTAATAATATGACAACGTAAAGAAAAACAAACGTATATACTACCGTCTACTTTAATGTATTTAAATTAAATTGTCTATAGGTCCTATACACTAAATGCATAAGTTAAGAAATTTTAAAAAAGTGAAATAATTATTTTTTATATTTTAGCATGTAATTTTTTTATTTTTTAACTCTTTTAAGCTATACGTTTAATGTATAACAGAAAAATGATTTTATAATTCATAATTTCTCCATGCTAAGTTGGTCTAATAAAGAATTTTATTTCATTAGGCAGCAAACTTTAAAAAATTGAGTTTGAAAATTAAATTTTATAAATATTCTTAGATAGTTATAACTTATAAGTATTAGACTAATTTAATTCTGAAATAAAATCATTTGCTTTGAAATTCATTAAATAAAAAAACATACATTTCCTCATCTCCTAAGATGCCTCCAAGTAGGATGACAATAATGAGCCCTACGTAAGATTTGGATACTGAATTCCTGTATGTTCAACTTCTTTTGTCATGAGAGAAAAAAGACAAAATTATAATATAATTCATTAATTTGATTCTATATCTTTTTTTTCTCTCATACGTTGGAGGGAACATGAGAGAATAGGCTTGAAAGGATTCAAATCCACATATATTGATGCAAAATGGAAGCTGTAAACAACATAAGCACTCAATGAAAATCTAATATCAGTTCTCAAACTGTTCCCAATCGAGAATGGAGCAAAATGCTGTTCCATCAACATATATCACTAACATTAGGTACAAAAATTAACAAGAGAGAAACAAGGTGTCAAATTAAACTCTACTTGAATCCCTGCCAAATATGAATCTTCTTGTCCAATCAGACATGACCAAGACCCTGGTGCGCCAGCTCACTTGCTTGCTGAATGTTGAACGGAAGAGTTATTAGATAAAAGTGGTTATGCACATAATAATCTAGTTGCCATGTGTCAAACAAGTGTGTTTTGCATCACAGATCATTCATTACCTTGCATATACAGAATACCAAAGCCATTGAGTGCTGTGACCCATGGAAACCCAGTCTCCAGGAAGTTCTGCAGCTGCCTGCTCCCCACCCAGTGGAGCAAATTGCCCCAAATGCCTATACCTTTTGTTAACAGGTACAATTCGTCAGGGATAAAGCTAAGGGCATAAAAACATAATTACCTATTATATTATGTCTTTGATTAGACAAAAAAACTAACCCAAATGGTAATCTAAACCATCTTTTATCCCAATTAGTGTTTAATATTGAATCATAGCCATTATATGTGATGCCCCTTATCTTTTGGTTAGATGTCCTTTTCACATCTTATTATAAAATATATATATTTAATCAAGGAAAGGGTTAGTTTTGGTCAAATATTTTACCAACATAATATGATAGGGTTGACAAATAACTATGTCCCATAAACATATGATCAGGGGTTTGATTTCCAAGTTCGTATGTATGAAAGAATATTTGTTTGGAGAAGTTATTAGTGTTTGACTATTGGCTAGGGAATACCCTGGATTCACCCAAAAATATAATGTTTTATCCTTTCACAAATGTTTAAAGAAAAACACATTTGTTATATTTTGCTTGAACAGTTGAGCAATAGGTCAAGTATAGTCATAACTCATATGTAACAGACCTTAAAGTCCAACATAGGAATGTGGTTTCAAATAGAAACAAAATGCTTCATCTCAAAAAGTGGCATAGAGCAAAGAGTGCACACTTTGCATAATTGGACATCTAATATCTTAACTTGTGTGCCACAGCAATGTTGCTTATCAACTTCTGCTTTCAAATTTGAAGCAATCACTACATAATGGCATTTTATTTACATTCACATACTGTAGACAATTTAGCAATTTCCACCCCATAGACAGGAAACACAACTATAATATAAGAAACATGAAGTGCAGTATTTACCGGAAGGGGAGAAACCTATGACGTCCAGATCCGCTAAATCGTCGAGGACCTTCAGGATTCTCTTCAGTATGATCCCTGCGATTAAAGCACCTAGCTAGATATGCACCCTGTTGGGCAGCAACCTAGATATATCGATACATTAAGAACTTACTGTGTATAAGATATGTGACAGCAAAAACCATCAGCATAAGAAAGCATTAAGTTACTGGTGAAATGATGTATACCTGAGCAGTTGCTGGCAGACTCTTCACCTGTGAATCTGCATGAGAAAGGGCCAGCTTAAACGCTTGGATGTCTATTTCCTTGCTTTCATTCCCTTGCAAATCTTTCCACAGAGTGGTAAAATCACGCAGATGCTTCTGCTTTAGATATTGCTCAACTTGTGGATATCTTAAGATAATGTCATCCATCACCTCCTGGAATTCTTCAATAGTTAAGGTGCCGGAGTTATTTTTGTCTGCAGCCTCAAATATGGCTGTGATATCATCCTAGAAACCAAGGTTACAAGTTAATTATGACAGATGAATTCAATTGAATCGTGATTTACATAACTGTCTTAGGGTGACATAAGTTCCTCAGTTCTCATCTCATGATAGAAATTATAGCATTTAAGTACATGTAACAACTTTGTTGAACTTGTCAGAAATAATCAAATGACAGGCACAATAAGCTTAATTTCTTCATCAAAACCCAATTAGGTTGGTCATATCTGTATTCGTTCAGATAGGATGCAGCACATTGCCATATTGAATAAGCTTAGAAGTAAGAAGAAATACCATGATTTTACGTTGAGTTATGCTAGAACAGTCACCAATGGCATACACATCTTCACATCCATTCACACGCAACCATTCATTAGTTGCTAGTACATGCCTTTTAGTCTGCACATAGAAGAATTCTCACTTATACGGATATGATTACCCATACAATAGTTGATTGTGATTATAAGCCAAGAGAAAATTACTGATTACATGTTGGATCACTACGTGCACATGCGCATACACAAGAAGTAAGAACAAAGAGTGGGGCAAAAAGCATTTCAGAAATGCATGGAATGAAGCAGCACCTGACCAATTTCTTCCATAAAGTCCCTTATAACTGGAAGAGTTGAAATACCAGTTGACCAAACAATCAACCCATGGGGCACCGAGCAAACATCTCCCGTTGATTTCACCTTCACTGTAATATCCTTGTCATTAACAGCGACAACCCGGCATCCTGTTTGAACTTCTACCCCATCTCTTGTAAACTTTTGCTCCGCAAATGAACTTATTCTTTCATCAAACCTACAACACCGAAGATGATATTTTATCCAAGTTGTGACTTCTCATATAGGCTGGGTTGAGAATATGAATGATTTAAAGTCAGACTTCCTTGATGATTAATTGGTTTTATTTTATGAGAGTAGCAATATTAGAAACTCGATACAAAATGTTAAAAGGTGCGGAATGCATAAACAATAGAAGGCTAAAATTGTTGTGGGGAAACAAGTAATGATCTACAATTGCAAGTCTCAACCAAATACCATACAATCTTCGACCAAAGCAAAACAGGATCAAATACATAGGTGGTAGTAAGTTCTTACATGTTCAAGATATGATCTCCAGATTGAATCAATGTTATTTTCACTTTATCTTTAACAGTTGGATATAGTTTGATTAGATCTTCTTGGACATAATCATGCAGCTCGGCTGCAAATTCCACACCAGTTGGACCTCCTCCAACAACTACAAAATGAAGATTTGACCTTCGCTCATCATCAGATAGACTAGGAAGAACAGCCTTCTCAAAGCAATCAATCACAGACAGTCTAATCTTCTGAGCATCCTCAACATCCTGTGAGTGAACATACAGCACATTTTGGATTAGTTGCAGACCGATCAACAAACAAGAGTGTGATTATAATAATTTCTCCTAAGCAATAAGTTCAAAGATTCAATGAATCTCCTGATAAACCAACAATCATAAACAAACAAACAAAATTGAACATTAAATGATTATAACACAAAACAAATAAATTTACCTTCAGAAAATGACAGTTCTCCTTGACACCAGGGGTGTTAAAAGTGTTTACTTGTGCTCCTACTGCTACAACCAAGAAGTCATAGTCCAAGGAAAATTCGTTACTTCCCACCAAGTTGTCAATATTGGACCGACAGAAAACCTTTTTGTTCGAATAATCAATCTTGACACATTCTGCCTCCCAAAAATTCACTTCTCCTTTTCTCTGCAATGGGAAAGGAGGGGAAAACTCCCTTATCAATTAACTAGTCAAAATATACCCTTTAAAAGCAAAAAAAAACAGAGGGGGAGGGGGGGTGGCGAGAAAGAATTCAGACGTGACCACAAGGTGATATCAACAATCTCATACATAACAAAGTCAAGTCTCCAAAAATCATGTTTTGTAAGTTAAGCATCAAAGAACACTTGATTTCTCATTACATTATACCTAGATGTGATCATTGCTAAAAAACAAATCATTTATCAATAGTTATTCTTAGAGCTCTAGCTTTGTTTCCTCCACCTTTTTAATGATGTTTCGGACCGGCTCTACAATGCTCCGTGCTTCAACTGTCCCACAAGTGACACTGGGTAATAAGGGAGTAAATGCAAAGTAGTTACGAGGTGAAACAACTTGAACATCATATAATGAAGCATCCAGATCCTTAAGGAAACTGGTAGCAGCCCATCCTGTTCCAAGAACCACCACTTTCTTTTTGGCAGGCTCATTAGCTTCAATACTAGGACGTTCAGCTCCTGATTGTGATTCTGAGTATGCCACTACACCACCACCACTGCAATTTCCAAGGGCAGGTAGACTTAATGAAATAGAAAACTTTCTTAAATTTCCAAGGGCAAAATATTTCAATATCTTATCATTTCAGTCTATCAAGGAGGTCTCATCACAAGTTGAAATACTCATCTACCATAACCATTTGAGCTATACTCTCCATAGATGTCATCTAACACTATAAGAAAATGAATCATCCAAACAAACTTTTAATGAATAACCAAGTCAGCATCTGATATTAATTAGAATTCTCCCAACAAATGATGATTTTCTTGATCTTGTTGCATTTTTATTAACAAAGAAATAACCTTCCCCATGCTTCAAAACATTAAGAACTAGTTTTCCAGTCTCTCCAGCACATAACCATGATCCCCTCTTTCAATAAACATGGAAAAGTACATGTGGAAGCTCACATCACTAGAAATCATCCCTTTTACCCGAAACAACATTGCATCGGATCTGACCTGAAAGGATTTGCAGCAAGATCCAATATTTTAAGGCTTTAAGCTATATCTCAAGATCTATAATCTTTTTGGATGATGGCTAAGAAAAAAGGCACTATATCAAACAGAACTCTTGATAGTGGGGGAAGTAGTATTCCATGAGCATATCAAAGAACATTGGAAGTATAAGGATATGAAGTTAAATTGCGTGGATCCATTTGCAAGGCTAATCCCATACATGATGAACACTCATTGAATGATCTTCACTAATAATAGCCAATGGATCAAGTGCAATAATATAACAATCCCCCCTAAAAAAAACTTATCAAGCATTCTTACACATGTGGCTGATTGTGAATGTAAGTTAATCAAAACTCTCAAGTAAGAATATCAACCGACAACAAACAATAGAATCTTAAAATAGACACTATTGCCAGAATTAATCTTCCTACGGCTGATCAATAGAACACCCAAGAAAAATTAATAATGTAAAAAAAAAAAAAAAGAACCTGAGAGTGCAGAGAAGCAGAAAGTTGGAGGAGTTGAGAACCCTGGAGGTCCTGATGAAGAAGGAACCAACTGTCATGGTTACCACTGACAAGAATTTGGGTTAGCAGCTTTTACTTCACAGCTTTGAACTCTGAAGTTTTTGTTTTTAATATATCAGAAGTGTTGTTCTTGTTTCAACTTCAGACAGACAAAGTGGTTAGATCCTGACACCTGGCGTTGACGCGTGGATAGGATATTATTTAGTATTGGACTACGCATCTGGAACATTGTTACCTGCCTTGCTTTTTGAACCTCAATCGCAGATTAGAAAAGATAAATCATTTAAAAAAAAACAAACAGTACATCACTTTATGTAGGAAAAAAACAAGAAAAAAATCAATTACTTTATGTAAAAGTAAAAGGAATATCATTTATAATTTTGTTTCAATTATAGAGAAAGAGAACCATAATTCCTGCGTTTACCGCGTAGTAATTTTTTCTGAAGCTTTAGTTTTTTTCTTAAATTAATTTCCCTGTCCAAACTGATTTTCTTTCCATTTGTTTTCTTATTTTTATACAGTTAAGGGGAAAGCACAAGTAGGAGTTGCCTATGGATAAAACCTCTCAACTTTTGCTTTTCCGGTATTTAAATTTACTTGGAGCACGTACGGAAAAATCGTTAATAATACTAGAAGTCCGATGAGGTTTAACAATTAATTTTTGTACAAACATTAGGTAAAGATGAGCAGAATTAAATTTGAACGCAAGAGACTTTGATACTAGGACTTATTTTAAAATTGACTAACTTGAGAGAGTGTTGATTAACTTACAAAAATATTAATTAAGGAGTTTAATAAAAGCTATCTTGATGTAAGCTACTTATTTACTTACGCACAAGTAAATAAAATTACTAATGCATAGGTAAATAAAAATAAAAAACTCTTCAAGATAGCTTTTTTTAAACTCTTTAATTAATATTTTTGTTCTTCCTAATTAAGTAGCTTATTTTAAAATTGCAAAGTGAAATCCCAGCATTCCAATACTCAAACACAGGAAGTTCAACCTCCAAAACATTGCGAGAAACTGCAACGAGACCCATCTAGAGGAATCAGGCACAGATATTGCGCCACACTGGAGTGGTGGCTCTCTTCCACTGCATCCACTCATTGAGAGACTTGGACATGGCTTTGGTCTTCTAACCTTCCAGAATCCATAAAAAATTTCCGTGGCTTCCTTTTCACGGAACATGTTTTTTGTGCCCATAGGCACCTTTCTACTAACCTTTGTTGCAGGTGTGACTTGTTTCTCTAAAGCACAACAAATCCGAAATTCTCTTCACTGGAATACCACTTCACAGGCGTGAAATCATGGAGACATTATTGGATGTGTTAGGAGATCAGGGTACGCTGTTTCCGATTGTTTGTTGGTTCATCTGGGGGTCAAGAAATGATAAACCAAATTCATAATATTCATAAGTTCATCATGTCATCCGAGACTGCTTGGGTCAGTAGATAATTGGTTATTGTGGTTCGTGTGGTATTACAACATCCTTGGCAGCTGAATTCTTTTGCTTTGTACCATGGGTTGAAAATTGCGTGGGAAAAATGCGTTAGATGTTTGAGTCTTATTCGTTCTATAGTAATCTCTTGACTTTTAGTTACCTTCAGCTCCCAGTTTGACAGCCACATCTGCCCAATAATCCCCTTCCTCAATTGTTTGTCAGGATTGGGATTTTAATTTAACACCATTCCTAATGCGTCAGTTTAATTAGAATTTGATTAATTCAAAATACTTGGTTAATTTATAATTTTTTAAAATACTAATATTAATACTAGTGTTTTAATTTGAATTTAAATTTATTCTCAACTTTTTCCATTCAATTGTCATTTCGGTCATACTTGTATCATTCTCTGTCTAATTGCATTTCATTAAAACCGAACCATACTTTATCACCACAACCTGAATGTTCTTGTCAAAACGAAGAAAAACATCTTTGCGCTAATCTAAACTACTCTTGTAGTCTTGTTCAAAGCTTTTGTACCTCCAAAAAAACACATTCGCGCTGTACTAGTCTAAATTACCCATGTTCAAGCTCCAGTGACTGATCATTCATGTGTTCATGTTTTTGTAAAGGCAAGACGAATCTCACCTCACCATCATCAGAAGCCATCTAAAGCTATGCCACATCTACAATCAATACCATCATCTCACATGCACGACAAAGTCACTAACAACTCCAAAGTCATTTGCAACAAACATGACTTCCGAATTTCATTGAATTTTACATTACGAATTACTAATGTGAAGGCAACAAAATATGGACATACAATTGAATAAATTTTAGAAGAAAGTTAACTTACTATCAAGAACTCAAATAGAGCATAATGAAAAAATTCCACAAAAATGTTATAACATGTTTTTAAACAAGATGTAGTGCTGTTATTTAACTCCTATCCCGTGGTTAAACAAGAGATCAAGCTGATGACAACACTCAATCTTTGAGTTTTTCAGACCCAGATCCAATCAAGTAGGAACAGGGTATAGTGAAACTCATGAAAAATTGTATTAAAAATTCACAGTTAACAAAAACAACAAATACACTAGAAAATATCTCAAATACTAGGTGACCTCAGATCAATCGTTGCTGTCATTGGAAATGTAGTAACACCAAGGAGGTTCTCCCTGAAAACAGGGTCTTGGATCAACTACAGCCTCTAACAAGTTGGATTGTAACATCATTGGTGAATTTACAATAGATACCTTTCTAGTAAGCTACAAGGAATAATTTTTAAGATACAAAACAAAAAACAAATCATCATATGCAAAATTCAAAGTCATTTAGAAATATTATTTAGCTGGAAATCTCCCTAGGAGGAAATAATCGTTGCTTTGTCTCAGACTAAATAATATTTCTAAAACTTTAATTTTTAACGGTGTCTGATGACATCGAATAATCCATTTAGACAACCTCACGTAGTATTTAGGCAATTGTGAAAATTGAAAACAATTAAAACTAAACATTCTATTTCACAAAACATGGCTCATATCAAGAAATTCAACCATATTTTAACCAATTGTGCTTCATCGAGAAAACTCAGAAGCGCGGATAAGGTATATCATCGCCGAGAAATTCCAAAACAAACATAAAATAAACAAATAAACCCTTAATTGAGGGAGTTATGTGATGGCTGTTTTCGGAGGAACAAAAGAAGAACCCTCGCCCCAAGGTGAAAAACGACCGCGTTTCGATTTACGCCTTTAGGACTAGCTCCGTTTTCAGAGAACACGTGTGGTGTTCGAAAAGAAGCTGAAGGTATAGCAAGGCGAATTCAGCAAGCATCCATTCAACACCAAATCGAAACTAAGAGAGAGAAATTGAAAAAGAGGAATTTCGCCGTTACTTTGACACAGATCAACCGTGGGAAAATTGGGGCTAAACTGCAACACGAACGGCGGCGATTTGGCACGTGCATCGGGGCGTTCACGTCATGGGGATTTCAGAGAGGCCCGGGAGGCATCGTGCGGAGAAGAATTTCTTGCAAGATTGAAGGAAAAGAAAACTTAACCCTAAACCTAAACTAACTTCGAGAGAGTCGTGAATATTTTGAGTTGGTGCGGCTAAACCCTATTCGCTGCGAGGTTTATATAGGCACACCAAAACCCTAAAATTTCTGTCTTTCCAACGGTAGAGTGTGTTGCCGTCAATGAGTAAGGCTTACCCGACCCAATTAAAAATATCTGGGTTAGGTTTCCAAAATGTATGGGTTCAGTCCAAACTTTAATACAGGTATGTATGTTGGCTTTATTATTATTATTATTATTATTATTATTATTTTAATGAATCCGATACCTGAATAACTCATACATATTTCTTATTCAAGTGAATGTTTGGACCATTGGGGCCGGTCTAATGGTGAGGAATTTGGAATAATATGCATGAAGTGTTTAAACCTCAATGCTAGTTTAACAAAAAAAAACTGAATATTTACTTTAAGAGAAATTGTATTTATATAAATAAAAAAATGTAGCTTTTTGTTTAATAACAAGAGAGATAAGGAAAAGAGAAAAGAAAAGGTTAGATGAGACGGTTGATGTGATCAAGAGAAATAGAAAACATAATGATATTACAAAAAATGTATGAATGTTATAATTCTGATTTTAAAGTGTGTGTGAAAATATTTGTAACAAAAATGTATTTTATAGTCGATTGAAAATTAAACAAACTTACATGTGTCTTTATAATGTTAACGACATTTTGCTATATCTTATTGAATTATCTCAATTTGACTCTATGTCTTACATTAAAAAAACATTTTTACTAATTTGTGTATTATTGAAACTTTTTAATTTCATAAATAATATTATTTTAAATATTAATATTATTTATTTCAATTTCAAGTTAAAATTTTAGTGAAATAACTTGAAATTAAAATAATATTAATATGCAAAATAATATTATTTATTAAATTAAAAAGAAAGAGTAGTAAATTTAAGCATAACTCCTTTTTTATTTGATTTTTTACCTGTATCTTCCTTCAAAGAGAATTATATCCAAGATATATTCAAACACAAAACATAAACACTCTAATAAAAAATCAAATTTTGATTCACTGCATTGATAGATTAACCCTTTCCAGTATACCTAATCCTTGTTGTTGAGTTGTAAATTTAGGAATAACTTATTAACCTAATAATTACTTGTATTATATGCACAAGTAGTATTTTCTATCTATCTATAACGGTAATGCGATACACTTGTGCATTTGACTCAGATATGGCAAAGATGTTGCACACTAATCTAATAAATTGTTTCTTTTACAATTGGACTCTTGGAAAGTATGGCTGGCGGATACTCAAACACGCCCTAGCATATGAATTTCTTAAATCACTCAGATTCAATAATAGAATAGATCTTTGAAAAAAAGAATTATATAATAAGAATTATTTGCACTTGAGATATAATTTATTTGCCTTGTTGGTAATCCAAATTGCTTTTCTATTCCATCCCTTTCTCTTGCATTTCATTCCAATAATTCTCTACAAAATTTCAATAATAAAACTCAATGTTTGTCTAACAAATAAGATCTAGGCTACACTGGCCACAAATCAAAATTGTAAAATGCATTTACCGAAGTTTGACAAGAAACTTATATTTGCACAGCCTTGTGATTCACTGCTCATTTAAAAGCATGCAAGAAACACTACAATAATTGCATCAAGGAGAACAAAATAAACCCCTGTCCATCTATATCATATCCTACCTCAACTATCTAGAACACCAAACTTCATTCTTCCCTAGACTCAGATACATCAATTCTCAGCAGTCATCTAGTCATCCATGTCAAGTGTCGATACCCAACCCACTTAGCAGCAACTCGCAAACCAATAGCAAAAGCTGCAAGGAGAAGTGGAATTGGAAGCCTCATCTGTCTTGTTTCAACTTCTCCAACTTTTTTCCCTTCTGGGGGCGTCTTGGAATACTGATATATGGCCAAGGCAGTGTATGAAATAATCACCAAAGCTCTAACCCAAGGCTCCCCAACACCAGCAAGCACAGCTGCAACAGGCATTGCAGCTGCAACATCATCTCTCTTCTTGACAAATTTTGAAAAGGCATACACCCCAACCAGAAGGGTCCAGAAAAAAAGTTCAGAAATATATCCTCTAACAGCAGCATAACCAATAAGACCAGATACAGTCAAAACATTATGTTGGTCGTTGATGGAGTTTGGTACAGTGGCTTCAGCAATAGCTAAAACAATTGATGCCAGCACAATGATGGTGGTCAGGTCGGTTACAGGAGCATTGTGAATTATCCAAGAGTAACAAGCCCGAACTATGTAAAATAAATCCTCCATGCATCTAATTGAAAATGTGATTGGACTTCCTATGAATTGGTAGACTACTGCAAAAGCGTATTTTAAGACGTATCCTACAAAACGAATAATTGCAAATGCACCATTCTTCCAGTTTGACAGTTCAAATAGAACAGCTCTCCAAGCATAGACGAGAAAAGCCAGTACTGTACATTGACATGAAATCAAATTATTACATGATCGCATAAAAGAGAAAACAAACCATTAAGGAAACAAAACAACAAAAGTGTTTTAAATGATAACCAAGACCATACAACTTTTGACTTCCACATCTAAGGTTAGTTTCATATTTGTAACCACCATTAATAATGCAGTGTGTATGGGTGTTTGCAATTTTGTTTGGTTCAGCTTTTAGACAAAAAGCCATCCAAAGCAAATACCAAAAAATATTATGTGGTTTGGTTTGAATACTATATCAAATATGAACCAAGGTAAACTGATCTTATGGGGTTCAGTTAACAGTTTTTTTATATTTTTTATGACTTTCAAAATTGTTTTTAATTTGACAACTAAATAAAGTGAAATTTAATAACCTTAACCCTTAAAAACGATATTTACATAACAACGAGCAATAGAGCAATAAAAGTTATTATATAGATCATTCATAGTAAATTAGTCATATACTGTTAATTGGTTATATATTGTTAATGTCATTAAACTCATAGTTTAACATAACCAAAATGCCCAACACCCATGGATCAACATACTACCATAAACAAAAGTTTGAAACACTATTATGTAATGGTTCAAATTGATATAAGTATATTAAAGGTTGTGTAGTTCAGCTTTATTCAACTCAGTTTTAACAATAGATACTGAAAAACAAACCAAACTAAAACGGGGAAAAAATGTTTTCTGGTTTCATCAGTTTTAGTTTTAATTGTAAAACAATTTTATACGATTTAGAAAAACCCTTGTGGAGGAAAAACCTAAATACACACCCATCACCCACAGGATGCATGACAACCTCTTCAATTCGACTTTATAGTTTATATAATCACCACTCCAACAAAACGTATAGAGTTACAGCACCCCTAAAATTATCAAGATTTGGAACTAACTGAATTTCAACAGAAATGAACAATACCATCCACCAAAATCGTATCATTTTGTATGTCAAAGTCCCAGTTCGTGAATGACTGTGTATTGCCAAATGTTTAACCAAGACACAAAACGCAAAAAACAGTATTTAAAATTCATAAGAACATTGTGTTTTACCATCTCCTATAGTCCTATTTGCCCCCCATCTACCCTTCAATCAAAGATAACCTTCACAAAATAACTAGCACCATTCTTCATAATTATTTTTAAAATTAAATCCCAATAACTCAATTATTCGGCTGCTGAAAATTAAAAAAAGAAAAAAAAAATCATTTATTTTTTCTCTTCCTGTATTTCCCTTAATAAGCAAATGCAGAAAGAGAGAGAGAGAGAAATGGGACTGACCAACAAGCCATGGCCACCTAACAGGAGGACTTGGAACTTCTTTGGCGAGGTACCTAAAGCGTTCGGGCATGGTGCTATTTCCTCGCGCCTCTTTCTCGGCTTCATCCAACCCGGTCAAAACGTCGCCGTTGTTACTCTCCTTGTTGTCGTTTACAGCAAAACGCTTCCAAGGAGAGAAGGTGGGGGTTTTGGGGGAAAAGGAAAAGCCGATGAGGTTGCGTCGGAATTGGGGCCTCAAGGGTTGGAGTTTGGTGGGTGGAAACGAGGGTTTGAAGGAGAGGGACGATGGGATTGTGGTGGTGGACATGGCTATTGAGTTCGTCTTCGGTTACAGTGAAAGAGTCACTCACCTGCTGGCTGCTGCTGCTACGGTGCTACTACTGCCCTATTACCCTTTTCTTTGGGCACTAGAGAAAAAAAAATTGTGAAATTTATATTATTTTTTAAAAATCTATTTTTAAATAATAATTTCTTCTCTTCAACTAAAGCATTCCTAACTTATCACTCAAAAAGGAATTATTTTTAACTCAACATAATTTTTACTAAATATCTTTTTTTATTTATTTTCATCTTTTATCTTTTAAAAAAATTATTTTAATTATTTGTTTTTATCATTGTATTAGCAAATTCTTTTCTCTTTTTTCTTTCTTTTTCTTTTCTTCTCCATCTCTGGCAATGTCGACAATCTCCTTTTTCCTTTTAGGCAAAATCTGGTGAGTACAATAACACTGAAGAACCAATTTGGAATGATTGTTTGACCAACACCTTATTATCACTTCTCATGTGATTTTTTTTCCTAAGTGTACACAGGGTGGAAAGAACAACCTAGCTTCGAGGATTAGGAACCTCCATAAGAGAGAAAGATAAGGAAGAAAACTTGTATTATTTTTCTGGTATTTCAAATACCGGCCAGACACTTATTTATAGCTAGTTCAGGGATGAATACAATGAGGGTGCATGGGGAGTAACAAACAATAATGGAATATCATAACAGAAATGGTGCACAAATGAGGTAAGGAGCAAACAACACGATCTCTATCTTCCAATGAGGGCTTGCCAGCTCATGATTTTGTTAGATGTAATCCACCAAATGTCAGGGTGGGTGGCTCTTGCATTTGGGACGTTGGTGACCACCTTCCATGGTGCGTTGCAGGATAAGGACTTGTTTCCTAACACTAAGCGTGAAGTTTCTATCTTGAAGTAAGTGGTGTACAACATAACCTCTATCTAGTAATTAAGTAATCATAACTTGGTTCCTTAAAACATATTGTGCAGACCACCCCTTCCTAGGTGGGTTAAGTTGAATTGTGATGGAACTCTAATAAATTATTTTTGGAAAGTTGGCCACAAAGGCTTAGTTAGAGGTGATTCAGGAAGATTTATCTTAGGTTTCTCTATTAAACTAGGTGTTTCTTCCATTCCCTGTCTGGAGTTATACGGAATTTTTCATGGTATCAAACTTGCTCGGAGTGTGGGGTTCGATCAGGTTGTTATTGAATCTGATTCTAGCATGACCATTCAATTCACTGTAAATACTTTTGGTTGATAAATCACCCATGGTCCTCCCCTGTGATACATATTAAGAGGCTTTTCCCTTCAATTGGGGATTTTATTTTGAATCACACCTTAAGGGAAGGCCCATTTGGGGTGACTTCTTGTTTTAGTTTTAAAATTTTTAAAAACCAAAAGCAATTTGTGTCAAGTTATTGTAGTCTAATACTACCATGTTAGTATGATTAGTTTACTCAAGTTTAAATATAAAAAATTTATGTTCAATTTTCTTGTGGCATTAATATGCTTGTGGTGCTACAATAGTGACACATGCAAATTTTGTTTACTCTAGTAAAAAAAACATAATTGGGTGCTCACAAACATGATGGTATATGTTTTAAGAGCTTTTTGTGTATAGAAGTATGCAGTGTTGAATAAAAGGTTTATTACCTATTGGGTCGATGTTTAAAAGCTTTCTTTTCTTAAAAGTGTTTTCTTTGTCATTTAATTTCTGCAACCATGTTACCTTGTCATTATTTCTTATTCCTTTTGAATTGTCTTGGTTATATATGATTGCAATGCACTCCTAGGCAGTGATTCTATCTTTTGTTGAAAAATGACAGAACTATGGCTTATCAAGGTTTTTTGGGTTTTGTCTATAGTGTCTGTGTGCATCTTGAGTGTGTTATTATTTTTAAAAGTATGAAAATTGCATGAATATACAATTTTTTAGTTGAAAAAAAAATCAGGATTGACATGCATCCAAATACATCTTGAGACATTAGTAATGATTATGTATTGTAATACAATGTCTCGTGTCAATATAAACTTGGTTTGAAATTTGATTTATCTATTTTGGCCTTTATCTTCTGTTACATGCATAGTTTGATTTATCCATTTTGGTCTTTATCTTCTTAGATCAAATATTATTAAGTACAAACACTAATAATTGATTTAGTCAAATTTATTTATAACCATTTGTGACTCAAAGTTAACCATTTTTACATATGTACTTAACTACACATGATGCTTAGTAAGATTGTTAACCACTAATCAACAAAGTTAACAATAATTTATAATTGACATAACCACCTTATCCGTGGCATTAATACAATTTTTCATCAAATAGTTTGCCTAAATTTAAAACAAAAGTAAGAGTTATTATGTGTATTATACACTTATCAAATCATTTAGGATCATTTTTTTTGTAATTTTTAGTGAAAGATTAATGTAAAATGAAATCCAATCAAATCTAACAATTTAAGTTACTAAAATAACCTTAACTTTGAGTGTAACTAACTTGTAATTGTAGTTTACGTGATTCCCTTGGTACCCGTAGAATTATGACATGACACAAGTTTTGCTCATACTAGTTCAATCTTTTAGGCATGCAATAAAAGAAAATTAATTTTACATGTGAATTTTGAATAATAATATTATAAGGATTAGAATTAACCACAAATGATAAAATGCTAATCATTATTTATGATAGATTTAACTACATTATTTATAGCATGAAAATAAATTTTCATCATATGATGCATCTAAGTTTAAAATAATAGTAAGAGTTACATGTGAATAATACATTTTTTGAATCATTTACGATCATAATTTTTTATAGTTTCTAATCAAAGTTTGGATGTAAAATGACATCCAATCAAATGTAATCACCTAAGTTATTAAAGTAACCTTAACTTTGCACATAACTAACCAATAAATATAACTTGTGTGATTCTCATACAATAAAGGTTGAATTATTCTCAGATAACATGACACATGCTTTCCTCATTCAAGTTCAGTCCTTGATGCATAAGATAAACAAATTTTTGTTCATATGTGACTTGAGTAATAATATTATAAGGGTTAGACTTAGCCACTAATGAAAAAAATAATCTTTATTTCTTATGGACTTAACCACCTTATTCATAACATGAATACAAATTTTCATCATATGGTGTGCCTAAATTTGAAACAATAGTAAAAGTTAACATGTGCATTATATACTTACGAAATCAATAAAATTATTTATAATAAAATTTTGGACTTAAAATGAAATCCAATTAATGTAACTACTTAAGTTATCAATGTAACCTTAACTTTACACATAACTAACCAACAAATATAATTTCTTTGATTCTCTTGGTACAAGTAGAATTATTCTGTTAATTGACATGCCACAAGCCTTGTTCATACAAGTTCAATCTTTTAGGTATGAGCCAATAAAAATCTCATTCAGGTGTGACTTTTGAGTAATAATATTATTAAAATTTATAAACAACAAGTTGATCTTTAAAATTATTATTTAATTAACAAAGCCATGAGCAAAATTAAAACCCACGATAAACAACAAAACATATTCGAGTATCGAAATTAATAAAGTCATGCCAGAAACAGTCATTTTTGCAAAATAAATCAATGTAAAGTGTCAAATATATAAAACATCTAAAGAGTTTTAGGCCAAACTCATTTTGAGTCAAAACTATAAAAAAAAATTCAAAATCAATTATAGGAAACCTCAATTCGCCCCCAAAGACAATAGAACTAAGAAGAATAACAATAATACGGTTGGTTTTGATATTATTATGTTGAAAAAATGAAGGACTTACGAGGAAGGTTAGAGTGAACGGGAGCAGGAATAGGAGGTGGAGGAGGCTCAGAAGAAGACGAAGCCATGGGTAGCAGAAGAAGAAGGAGAATGAGGAGTTTCTCGACAAAATAGGGTTTCTTTTCAAACAAATTCCTTGAGGGGGTTTGTTTTTTAAAGGGTTCCGCGGTTTAGAAATTTTTGTCCTCAGACGATCTCTTTGTAAACTTACTCTGGAAGGGTTCTTGTACTGGCGGAACGAAAAAACGGTTACCAATCAAAAGATTTCGCTGCTGGCGGGATACACATGCCCTAGTTGCACTGATTCTGCCAGTGGGCCTGACGTTTTTGCTCTGGCGTGTTCCAGAGGAGAGGGCAGAGGGAGCATGGATTTAGCGCAGTGTAGCAGGGGTTCATACATATTTGTTTAATCTTTTTGACCAATAACGGAGGAAAGAAAATACAATCATGCACTTGTTGTGTCTTGTGGCTGGATCAGTGGCACATGCTTTGCCAAGCTTGTAATGCCATTCCGGCCACTGACTCGGTACCTGTGAAATATGTTGCTTGTAGTACGCGTTTGAGTCAGCATATATATCTTTTAAAATTTATGCGCGTTTGAGTCAGCATATATTCCGGCCACTGCCATTCAAATTAATAAAAACCAATAAAAATCTCTTGAGTAATAACAATGTTCTCTGGATTTTTAAAATTTATTACAATCAAGTTGATCACAACTGAAGTGGCAAGAATGTTATCAGAGAAGACACAAAAATGGTAAAGATCATTGTCCTTGAGTTTCATCTCCACTTGCCTTTGATCCTTCAAACTTTTTTGCAAGCTCGGGTTGTTGAACCATTTAGATGTCAACTTGATACTAAGGAAATATAGGCTTTTTGAGACTTCTTCAACAGCTATTTGTCCATATTAGAAGAAGAAGGAGAATGAGGAGTTTCTCGGCAAAATAGGGTTTCTTTTCAAACAAATTCCCCGAGGGGGTCTGTTTTTTAAAGGGTTCCGCGGTTTAGAAATTTTTGTCCTCAGACGATCTCTTTGTAAACTTACTCTGGAGGGGTTCTTGTACTGGCGGAACAGAAAAGAGGTTACCAACCAAAAGATTTCGCTGCAGGAGGGATACACATGCCCTGGTTGCACTGATTCTGCCAGTGGGCCTGGCATTTTTGCTCTGGCGTGTTCCGGAGGAGAGGGTGTAGGATTAAGTGGCCTCAAAATAATTAAGAAAGGGGGGTTGAATTAATTATTCCTAAACATTTACTAATTAAAAATTTACTCTTAGGCTTTTACTATATTATTAAGAAAATAAAGAGTAAAGAAGAAGCTTAACCAAAAGTAAAAGCGGTAATTAAAATGCACAACGGAAATTAAAAGAGTAGGGAAGAAGGAGACAAACACACAAGAGTTCTTATACTAGTTCGGCCACAACCCATGCTTAGGTCCAGTCCCCAACCAACCACCAGTTCTTGAGATTTCCAATAACCTTGTAAAATCCTTTACAAGCAAAGATCCACAAGGGATGTACCCTCCCTTGTTCTCTTTGAACAACCTAGTGGATGTACCCTCCACTAGAACTGATTCACAAGAGATATACCCTCTCTTGTTCTCAGTCAATAACCCAAATAGATGTACCCTCTACTTGTACCACAAAGGATGTACCCTCCAATGTGTTAAGACAAAGTTCTCAGGCGGTTAGTCCATTGAAATCTTTTGTATATGGGAAAGGGAAGAATCAAAAGAATTCTCAGACTGTGTCTTATTGAATTCTTTGACAAGGGAGAAGGGAGACACAAAATAATTTAGGCGGTTAGTCCTTTGTTCTTTTGGAAAAGGGAGAAGAGAGACACAAAAAGAATTCAGGCGGTTAGTCCTTGGTGAATTCTTTTTGGCAAAGGGAGAAGACAATGAAAAAGATGAATAACACAATTTTCAAGGTTTAGAAAAACCAAAAAACTTTGGAAAGTTTTTGGTAAGGAAGAAGAAGAAGAAGTTCAAAGAGATTCAGAAATCAATTGGCAAAAGTTTGTTGTCAAAAGAATTGTTAAATATCATTTTAGAATGCAAATCAAAGTCTTGCTTTTATATACTCTTCATGTCTGGTCAAGAGAACCATTAGAAGAGTTATAACCTTTAGAAAAACTTTAAAAACCATTGGAAAAGTTATAACTTTTAGAAAAACTTGAAAACTATTGGAAGAGATACATCTTTTGATTTTATTCAGAAACTATCACGGGTAATCGATTACCAAATCAGTGTAATCGATTACACAAAGCTTTTTTGTGAAAGGATGTGACTCTTCACAATTAAATTTGAATTTCAACGTTCAAACACACTGGTAATCGATTACCAAATACTTGTAATCGATTACAACATTTTGAAATTAATTGAAACGTTGTAAATTCAGTTTGAAAGCTTTTTGAAAACCATTTTGCTACTGGTAATCGATTACCTATTGTAATCGATTACTAGAGAGTAAAAACTCTTTGGTAAAAGGTTTTGAGAAAAATTCATGTGCTACTCAATTTTTTGAAAAAACTTTTTAATACTTATCTTGATTGAGTCTTCTCTTGATTCGTGAATCTTGATCTGATTCTTGAAACTTGATTCTTGAATTCAACTTTCCCTTGATTCTTGAAGTGTTCTTGACTCAATCTTGAACTCATTCTTGAATGTTTATCATCTTTGTTATCATGACGTGATCTTGACTTTTAAGCTTTTTGTCATCATCTTTGTTATCATCAAAACTCCTTGAATCGATCTTGATTCATCATGAAGCTTGCTTCTACAAAGGGCAGAGGGAGCATGGATTCAACGCAGTGTAGCATGGGTTCATACATATTTGTTTAATCTTTTTGACCAATAATAGAGGAAAGAAAATACAATCATGCACTTGTTGTGTCTTGTGGTTGGATTTGTGGCACATGCTCTGCCAAGCTTGTAATGTCATTCCGGCCACTGACTCGGTACTTGTGAAATATGTTGCTTGCAATACGCGTTTGAGTCAACATATATATCTTTTAAAATTTGTGCGCGTTTGAGTCAGCATATATTTCGGCCACTGCCAATCAAATTAATAAACAACAATAAAAATCTCTTGAGTAATAACAATGTTCTCTGAATTTTTAAAATTTATTGCAATCAAGTTGATCACAACTGAAGTGGCAAGAATTTTATCAGAGAAGACACAAAAATGGTAAAGATCATTGTCCTTGAGTTTCATCTCCACTTGCCTTTGATCCATCATACTTTTTTGCAAGCTCGGGTTGTTGAACCATTTAGATGTCAACTTGACACAAAGGCAATATAGGCTTTTTGGGACTTCTTCAACAGCTATTTGTCCATATTAGAAGAAGAAGGAGACTGAGGAGTTTCTTGGAAAAATAGGATTTCTTTTCAAACAAATTCCCCGAGGCGGTTTGTTTTTTAAAGGGTTTCGCGGTTTAGAAATTTTTGTCCTCAGACGATCTCTTTGTAAACTTACTCTAGAAGGGTTCTTGTACAGGCGGAATGGAAAAGCGGTTACCAACCAAAAGATTTCGCTATTGGCAGGATACACATGCCCAGGTTGCACTGATTCTGCCAGTAGGCCTAGCGTTTTTACTCTGGCGTGTTCTAGAGGAAAGGGCAGAGGGGGAATGGATTCAGCACATTGTAGCAGGGGTTCATACATATTTGTTTAATCTTTTTGACCAATAACGGAGGAAAGAAAATACAATCATGCACTTGTTGTGTCTTGTGGCTGGATCAGTGGCACATGCTCTGCCAAGCTTGTAATGTCATTCCGGCCATTGACTCGATACCTGTGAAATATGTTGCTTGCAGTACGCATTTGAGTCAGCATATATATCTTTTAAAATTTGTGCGCGCTTGAGTCAGCATATATTCCGACCACTGCCAATCAAATTAATAAACAACAATAAAAATCTCTTGAGTAATAACAATGTTCTTTGGATTTTTAAAATTTAATGCAATCAAGTTGATCACAACTAAAGTGGCAAGAATGTTATCAGAGAAGACACAAAAATGGTAAAGATCATTGTCCTTGAGTTTCATCTCCACTTGCCTTTGATCCTTCAAACTTTTTTGCAAGCTCAGGTTGTTGAACCATTTAGATGTCAACTTGGCACTAAGGCAATATAGGTTTTTTGGGACTTCTTCAACAGCTATTATTCCGTATTAGAAGAACAAGGAGAATGAGGAGTTTCTCGACAAAATAGGGTTTCTTTTCAAACAAATTCCCTGAGGGGGTTTGTTTTTTAAAGGGTTCCGCGGTTTAAAATTTTTGTCCTCAGACGATCTCTTTGTAAACTTACTCTGGAAGGGTTCTTGTACTGGCGGAACAAAAAAACGGTTACCAATCAAAAGATTTCGCTTGCTGGCGGGGATACACCTGCCC